>NC_135867.1:23235641-23255641 GCF_031162955.1 Sander vitreus
CTCACTAAAGCTTTAAAGCCTTAAACAAAACATGAACAAATACATAAAAAAAATACCAAGATCGAATGCCATAGAACTTTCTTTTATTATCTAATTTGACAGTCAGTCAGAACGGATGAAGAACAAAAATAAACTACTTTAAGTTAGATTTTATTCAGGGCTAAATTAGGTGGTATAAGATCGATGCATAGACTCGCATACTCGCTGATCCCGATGCCAGCATTTTAGGCAGTATCGGAGGCATTTCAGATACTGGTGTGGAACAACTCTATCAGCAACTATAATTTATTTGTTTGATGATGATGGTAAAAATGCTTGTATACCTGTGGTTTTTTTAAATTATTTTTTCCTAGTAGAAGTCCCTCAGTGTTAATAATAGGGGCTTGCCTGTGCACTGGTCAAATTATTGTAATAAACACGGGTGTACAGTAGCTGTCCATTGAAATTCTCAGAAGATGGCCAGCTTGGTCTTGAAGCGTAAAGGTTTCTATTTCACGGCTGGCTGCTTGTGGATGTAATCATCTATAAGAATAAACATGGGTATTATTTGCATGCGTGCTCCAATTAAAGCTGCCGGGTGGTGATATCTAGATTCAGGCCCTGTCGCTGGCCGCCAACACCTTCAACGACCATAATAAACCAGACACAGATATGAAAGAGAACAAGTGTCACCGGGGGAGGCTTTTCCAAGGTAGTACACTGTGTCGCCTGTCATTCTCTGCCCTTCTCACCAAAATAACACACACACACACACACACACACACACACACACACACACACACACAAATATACCACTCTCCTGCTACCTTACACTCTCTCAGCCCTCATTCGTGCAGTTCATTCACAGGAGAGAGACAGGATTGAGCACTGCGCCTTCTTTCCTCTCTGGTGTTCATATATTTCTGCTCCGTATGTGTGGAGATGGGGGATGGAGGGCGTCTACTCCACTGGGACCGCACCAGAGATTGCTGATGGATCAGGAACGCTGTCTGATGCTGCACCACAGGAGAGCGATTAGGGAAGGTTTTGTCATTTTTCCCGATATTTTTGGGCCTCTTCCGCTCCCAACAATCACTAACAGGTCCACTGCCTGTCACGATAAGGAAGCATTCTCTTCATTGCAAGGAGACACACAGTGATTACTTGACGCTAGAGGACAGATAGCTTCCTCCGAATCAAGGTCAACCTGCAGAAAGCCCTGTTTTGACAGAATATCTCAGTAATGGCTTCCACTGAAAAAATGCAAAGCTTAAAATTGGACCTGCATGTGTAGGCAAAAACTAAACACCAAACGGGCACAAAAGGCAAGCACAGGCAAGGACGAGATTCATCTGGCACAGATATCGACTGACTAAAAAGCAGACCCAAGAAGACTGAGTCATAGAAAGACTGAGAGAGAATGTCAAACAGGAAAGTTTGTGAAAGAGAGACTGATTGGCTGATTGATTGAAGGAGGGCCGAGACAGACAGACAGGTCACCCCTATCATCTGTGATCCTCTGTGACCTCGAGTCCATCCCCGTATTGTAACAGGGAAATAATCAGATTAGGGCTGCAGGATATGAGGAAAGTATGCAATATGCTATACCGTTTTATATTATATATATATTTTAATATTGCGATTACGATATCACTCGCGATAAATAAACAGATATTAAAGTGTACTCAGATCTGCATTTCTGCTCCTTTCAGTATTCTGCTAAAATACAACAAATTGCTTGTTGAATTTAAAACCAATGAAAGGAAATCATTTTCAACATTCTTTTATTGTAAAAATTGAATTGAATAGAAAAAGCACCACTAAAAAAAGAATGACAGTTTCATTTTTAAGTGCAGTTTTCCCCCGATATTTTCTTTCAACTAAAACAATCTTTGAGTGTCTCTCGCGATATGTCGATATATATGATATATTGTGTAGCCCTAAATCAGATCAAAATCAAAGAGAGAAAAAGTCCATCAGAAGATGAGAGCGGTGGAGACGCACTGACAGATACGTCGCTAGCTCTCAGCGATGATGACCATCTGTCATCGGCTCCTCACACACCTCGCTGCCCCGCTGAGAGGCACGCGGGCGGGTGCACACGTGCATACACGCACACACCCTGCAGCTGGAGAGAGATGAGTTGAAAACACACAGCTTTCCTCAAACTGTCAAGGTGAGATCGGTCACTCCTCCATCCCCCGCCGGTTTTTTACTCCCCTCTCCCTGCTTTTACATCTCAGTCTAGGGCACAACCGTATCGCTGGCCATGCGTGAAGGCCCGGGTCGTGGCAAAAAAGGGAGATAACATGAGACTAACCATAATGCCACAATGAACATCCCACGTCTCCCGGTCTGCTCAGATCTCACATCTCCTCAAGCCATCTGTCAGAAAGGACTACGTGCTAGTGCGGCCTATGAAGCAGCAGATATTCCAGCACTAACGCAGGCTCCACTGCACTGACCTGAGACATACGTGCATGCACATATGAATGCAGTAATGTCTTTGATATTTCATGAGGGCTTTATTTCTTTCTTTTTTGGGGGGGGATCTAAAGCAATGTTTCTGGGCTAATCACTGTTGAAATGTGTTTACATGCCGGGGGAAGGAGCTGATATTGAGTAAAATCTTCAAAAGGCAGGGGTTGCTAATCTCCCTGCTGGGAGCAGGATTAAGGCACCTTTCACAGGAGGCATCCTGCTATAATCCCCAGCCTCTGCACAAACAGTTTGTATACTGGGAAGTGCAGCAGTTGTGTCTGTGCATGAACTGAGCAGATAGGAAAAGACAGTGAAAGTCTATGCTAGAATGAGATAACTTTTACTCCAAGGAAGTGATTTGAATAACATTAAGACCATGTTTTTATGGATGTAAAGTGGAATGGGGTTAGAAAATGGGCTTTTTCAGGAAAATAAAATCACATTTTAATCACTCAATCAGGGCCTAATGAAGCTCATTTTTATCACTTTTCCATTAACTGTTGTAGCAGGCTACATGCCTGGTATTATTATTGTGGATTTTCATTTCATTCCTCTCCGGGACTGGCCTTTGTAATTGGAGGTCAGTTTCATCTAAGCTAACTTTGCCATTTACCTTCACATTTTTGGATGTTGGATATTGGATAAGACCTCACATGTAACACTTTTTACACTATGAGCATATACAACAATTGTGAATTCATTATACAGAAAATTCTTAAGAGAAGAAACTTTTATTATTATAAAGAAAACTTTGATTATTGTTATTATTATTCGTCACAGTATCAAACAGTACAATGCAGTAAAATTCAATCTCTGCATTTAACCCATCCTAAGCATTAGGAGCAGTGGACAGCCAAATTCATCGTCCGGGGAGCAACTTGGGGTTGAGTGTCTTCCTCAAGAACACTTTGAAATGTGGACGGAGGAGCCTGCGATCGAACCGATGGTCTTGTGGTTGAGGGCCGACCCGCTCTACTTCACAGCCACCCATAATTCATGTTATAATGACTAAAAGGTGATCTTTAGTATTTGGTTTTCACATTGTGGGACAATGCAATGAATTTCTGGCTGGTTAAAGATGGATTGTGTTAATCACTCACACAGAGCAACAGTGATTTGGAGCGTAGCCCAACAGAGAGGAGAAGTAGCAGTAAAACTATCTTATCTATCTCTCCTTTGCCATCCTTGTCTGCAAGCTTATACCCAGAGACAGGCTGCAGAGCCCAGCCTGGTCTCAGGGGGGTCCGAGGACAGCAGCAGATCCAGCTTGTCAGCACCAGACACCAGTGGTCTATAGGAGCCAGCAGCAGACTAAAAGTGGGCTCGAGAGAGGGTTGGGTTGGGAGAGGGAGGGGGAGGGGGGTGAGGCACTTTGAAAGCACTCATAAAGGTCAGGTCTGCTGCTCTTCCACTGGGCTACCACTTGGCGCCTTAAAGGTTAGACAGAGCCCTCGGCCGCACCGGAGGGGATGTGAGAATACAAGAAATATCACCAACACAGCTCCAGACAAAGTCGATACTGACACAGGAGCAGCTACTCATCATGCTACAGCCTTTGTTAGAAAGCCATTTCAGTCTAAGTGGCAGGTAAAATGTCACATGGGAGAGGAATATACCAGATAGAGGGTGCTCCTCCTTGGTTTTATGCCAGTCACAAGCTTGGCCACCTGTTTGGCTCTGCTGGTGGAAAAATAACTGAAATGATGAACACCTGCAGTCTTCTAAGTGCTCTCAGAGAGTCCTCACCACCAGAGTCAGACAAAAACTCTCTTCCTCTGCCCTCCATTACCAGACAAAGTGAAGCTGATTGGGTTGGAACATGTGCAACAACAATGTGGTCCCCAAACATTACAGTGTCAAAGTGAGACATTATAAGACAAAATAGCTAACCAGTTACAATATATCCCCCTCAGTGTCATATGCTTTCTGTGGATCCCCATATGGGCAGCAGCCATGATGGGCTTATTAATCCCCTGGGAGGCAGGGGACAGAGGATGAGTGTGTCCAGGCTTGCTGTAATATCCTCTGGCCAGGCACTGCGTCTATCTGTGCCCCGCCTCCCCCCACTCCCTCCACTAACGCCATCTGTTTCCTGCCCAGTACTCTGGCTTAGGTCCATGCTGAGCAGTGGTCTCTCCTGCTCTTATGGCTTGCTTTGAACATTTGCCCCAATCACAGAGGCTCTAAGTATACATGTCTTCAGGTTAGAATATACGGTAGACACTACGGTAACAGTGCATCAGGATGATTTTGTGATTTTTCAATTACACTGGTGTGAAAAAGCTTTAAGTGTCCATGTTATGTTCATTCATTTGATTTTCCATTATGAGACAAATACATCATATATAAAAACAATCATGTCAACGATGTTTTTGGGGATTGAAAAATGTAGAGTAGAAAAATTTAAAATAAGAGTAGTTTTCATTTCTGTTAATGCGGTGTCAAACTCCTGACAGTTATGGCTGATTACAGTAAGCTGTCATTAAGTTACTCTACATCTTGTACATATAGAAAATGGGTCCAGTGTACAAGTACACTGTATATCTAGGCTGCTGTTTAAATCCAAATTGGTCTCTCTTTCCCCATATGTCTCCTGGGGCCCCATTTCCAATAGCATCACATGGGTTCTGCTGCTGTCTACCTGGCTGTGAAGCAAGCAAGCTGCAGATCCCTCATCTCAACTCAGGACATTCCCTTAGCACTCCCTCTCTCAGCATTTCTCTGCAGTCGAGTACACATTTCAATTAAATTGAATATTCAACTAAAAGTTGCCAGTATTGAAATGGTAGATTTTTCTCGACTGTCTCAGATTAAATGGCAGGGTGTAAGAGTCAGAGATGCATGCTGCTTTTCTGTTTGCCCAATCCAAAAATGATCAGATTTTTTTTTTTCTTGTGGACATTTTGGGAAACACGCTCACTGGCTTTCAGGCGGACAATTAGATGAGAAGATCGATATCACTCTCCATTGCAAGAGTGGTATCAATCTTCTCCTCTAACTCTCTGCAAGAAAGCAAATTTATTCCCAAAAATGTCAGATTATTTGTTACTGACAGCAGTATGACTGCCAGGAGGCTGGTAGTGTTGCAAAAAGCCAGGTGCATCACCAGCCAATCAGAGCTGTGGCTCAGTTTCCCAACCCGCAGCATGAATAGAAATTCAGTGTCAGATTCTAACACACTTACCTTGAAGGTAACTAGATCAGATCCATTTCTGTCCTTACTCACTCATTCTAATCCTGTCCATCTCCCACATTTCCCACTCTCTGTTAGTAATCATATTTGTTGCCACTGAATAAATGGCTTACATCCTCACAAACCCTACCCTTTAAACAACTGCACAGCTGCCTAAGCTAAATGCCCAGGGTGCATTATAACACCTTAAACTGTATATTCATCACTCAGTTGAAGATGGGTTGAATATAGAACTTCGCATTGCTTTCTATCGGTCTCTAATGAGCTGTATGACCTTGCACGCTTTCTGAGTCATCATGTGAGCTTTATAAGAATCTATAGGATGGATCCATGGTTCTCAACGGCTAGCTGCATGCCCCCAGGGAGGTAGATTCTCCTTAATGGAAAAGGCATTGGGCATGGAATTTCCCGTGATTGCAGACCCCTTTAAAACCAGCAGAGATCTGCTCTACACTGTGGGGTTAATCAATGAGGTTGGAGGATTCAGGATAGAATACAGATGAGATTAAGATTCAAATGTGCAGAAGAGAAAAGACACTTCATGTAAAGATAAAGCAAAACTCTCTCTCTCTCTCTCTCTCTCTCTCTCTCTCTCTCTCTCTCTCATCTGTCTCTGGAAAAGCCAAAGATTCAAATTTGTGTGAACAAAAGCAACTGCCAGGGTGCCGAGCAGTTTGGCAGTGGCATTCGTTGGTCACTTGCCTTCACTGAGCTGAGTGTGTAAAGGTCAGACCTTTTTCCTGTAACACAGCTATGGAGGAGGCCAGGCTCACTTGAAAAACACAGCACACCATCATCCACTAAAAGAGTACTTGCACAGTACAATATTATGTGAAGCATGCAGTGGTTGCGTTTGTTGTTGAAGTTTATTCCTTTGAAAAACATGCTGGATTTCTTTTTTTAGGTTTTAGAGGAACAAAAACCTTCAGCTACCAAACCCTTTCTCCTGGTTGGACAGATTGCTGTTGACATAAAACCAATAGCGATCTA
Organism: Sander vitreus; assembly: GCF_031162955.1. Taxonomy (NCBI): domain Eukaryota; kingdom Metazoa; phylum Chordata; class Actinopteri; order Perciformes; family Percidae; genus Sander; species Sander vitreus. Next base: position 23,242,285 of record NC_135867.1, read on the forward strand.
TCGAACTAGCACTAGTCAAACATTTTTTTTTAATTTAAAGTGCTCATATTATGCTCATTTTCAGGTTCATAATTGTATTTAGAGGTTATATCAGAATAGGTTTACATGATTTAATTTTCAAAAAACATCATATTTGTGTTGTACTGCACATTGCTGCAGCTCCTCTTTTCACCCTGTGTGTTGAGCTCTCTGTTTTTGCTACAGAGTGAGACATCTCACTTCTGTTCCAGCTTTGTTGGGAGTCGCACAGAAGCTAGGTAAGGACTACTAGCCAGTCAGAAGCAGAGTATGAGGGCATGCCACGCTAGCAGCTAGGCGAGCATTATAACGTGTGTTACAAAGTGACGCACGTTTGTCTCTGAAGTAAAGGCTGGACTACAACAGAGCTGTTTGTGAACAGTGTTTTCTGTTGGAGATGGTAAGTCCCTTTTTCACTTTGTAAACCTGTAAGGTGCACTAAAAATATATATAACACAATAAAGGAAAGGGAAAAAGCCAAAAAGCATAATATGAGGACTCTAAAATTGAACTCGGTGTCTTCTAAGGGGATGGGATCGGCCAAACATTCTCCCTGCAACAAAATAATTATCCAGCAATAGAAGTACCGGAGAGTATCAAAGACTTCACTGCTGATGTAAGAAGGCTATAAAGCCTGCCATTTTCATTTGCTAAGAAAGCCAGTCTTTACAATAACACTTGTTCAAAATGTAAGCCAACAAAAGCTCTTTTTATGGCTGCTGGAAGCCTCGGAGATAGAAAGGCTGTCATTTTGTCTCTTTTATCAGATTGGTTAATATAAGTGGGTGCCTGTGGTAAATAGCAGTGCTGTGTTGCCAGCAGCAAATGCTCCGACTCAAACGCAATAGCAATAGTACAATGTCCCTCTTTATCTCCATCTTCTCGCTGAAGCCCTTGCCTGCGATAACATACCTACTGCTAAAATCCTCTCACCTCATCAGTGGTGGTACGTAACTAAGTACATTAACTCAAGTACTGTACTTAAGTACAAATTTGTCAAAGGAGTCTTTTTTTTCCCATGCCACTTTCTACTTCTACTCCACTACATTAATCTGACAGCTTTAGTTACTAGTTACTTTACAAATTAAGATTTTTGCACATAAAACACATGTAGTTTATAAAATATATTTTATTATAAATTAAACTACCCAACAATATAACGGCCTAGAAGTCCAGCTGAAATGATTAGACCATTAAACACTTAGATGATTGGCAGAACTGTTTGGATCGTTTCCAGTTTCTAAAATGGAAGGATTTTTCTACATTGAGTACTTTTACTTTTAATACTTTAAGTACATCTTCCTGATGATACTTTTACGTAACATTTTTAATGCACTTAAACTTTTACTTGTAACAGAGTATTTTTACATTGTGGTATTACTACTTTTACTTAGGATCTGAATACTTCTTCTACCACTGCACCACATAGCTCTGCGTCCACCACATGCCCATTTCTAATTCTTCCACTAAAAAGTCCACGGAGAGCAATGAAGCCAGACATTCTCCCAAAAAATAAATTGCCAGCCAGGGTCCATAAACGTTCAGCGGCTCTCTGCTGTGTGAATTGCTGCAGCCCGCTGCTGGTGTTTGGCCTTGCTGAGCTCCCAGAACAGCTCTGTTTCACTGTGTGTGTGTGTGTGTGTGTGTGTGTGTGTGTGTGTGTGTGTGTGTGTGTGTCTTCTTTATTTGAACAGAAGGTTCTTCGTATTACTGTCTCTAGTTGGCTTTCTCATTATGAGTTCTCTATTCTTTTTGCGTTGTATTCTCTGGAGTATAATGTCCATATGCATGTGGATAAAGCGGAACTTTTTTGTCAGTGTTCTACTTTAGCAATACAGAAAGGGTTTGCTGCTGTGGCTGCAGCCACAACTGATTTCATCTAGTTTAATCAGCCTAATTAGCATAAGGCCTTGGAAATGGCATTGTTTCACTTATGACTGAAGTGCAAATTCCACTGATTGCAGAAGTTTAAAGAAAAAGTTTACTTCCTAGTACCATACAATACTGAGCATCTGTGGCTCCTGCTAGTAAAGTAAAATTGAAAATAAAAAAGGAAAAATATACTATAATAATTCCCCCAGGAAGCACCTCCAACATAGCTCCCTAAAAGATGACTATAAATACTTTGGGCAGGTAGTTGATTAAATTACAAAAAGCAATTGTTTTATTTTATGATTTCATATTGCCATGTCTCCAGAAAAGGTTTTAGTCTGCAAATGTGTGGCATGCAAATAGTTTTTCTTTTTCCTCTCTTCTTCTTCTTCTTTAAAAGCTGATAACCATAACAGAAACTATTGTGCCAAGTTGAAACAACACAATTATTTATGAGGACACGGGAAAGTGAAAAGAAACAAACAGAGTAATGATACAGCAGCTCGAGCAGCACCGGCCCAGATTAATTACAAGTTCTGGTGGATTTTACAGTGTCAAAGACCAGTTGAGCTGTAAAGTAGGGTTGGGTACCGAACCCTGTACTTTTACCGGTACCGACCGAATCACGTCGGTACTACCGAGTAATTGGTTTCGGTACCTGAGAGTATAAGCGCAAGCTTATCTGTCCTCTCTGCATGTTGACAGAGAGCAGAGGTCCGGCACACACACGTGCGGGCGCAGAGGTGCGGACGGAGCAAACTATGTCGGCTCTGCAGTTTTGTTGAAGTCACAGAGAGTCACGGAAATGCTGATAAAGTGGTTTCAAGTGTGGTTACAGTTTTTCAAAACTTCGCGCAGATAGCGTTTGCTGCGATATGATATTAATGGCGAGCCGAAAGCGGTCGCGGTGCTGTTGTTTTACACTTCCTCTGAGACAAGCAGGCGCAACAGTGGTTTCTGTGCCCTGATGACTGACTGACAGGCTGAGGTTGTAAGGCATGGCAACTTTATATCTACAGCACCTTTCAGCAACAAGGCAATTCAAAGTGCTTTACATGACACATTAAAGAGCAATTAAAAACGGTCATGATGAAAATAAAACAGGCTAAAATATAATAATACACAAATACAAGAATACAAGTTACAGTGAGTAAGTTATTATTAAATTAAATTATTCAATTTAATAGGTTGTAGGGACGGGTTTGGGAGGAGAGAGGCAGGGGTTTTATTTTTTATTTTTGTTTAATATCTGTCAGTGTAAAATATTCTAAATAAATAACATAATGTTCGAAGGAAATAGGTTTGGAATTATTTTTACAACTGAAATAATTTTTTTGTAATTACAGAGGGAAACTACCGAAAAAAGTACTGTTGGATACCGGGAACTGAATTTCAGGTACCGGTATCTGGACTAGTATTGGTTCAGATGCGAAAGGTACCCAACCCTAAATAGCAAAACTATGTATTGTGGTATTACAACCAACACCGCTGAGGAAGTGAAAAAGAAGCAGCTACCTTCACTGCATATTCCTGTACCAAAAAATAACCAGAGCTCACAGGAAAACCCTAATAAACAATCATCACAGAGTTCCAATAATTAAAGAAAACAGAACATGCTGAGTCAATATGTAGTACAAATGCTGTTTTATCAGGGGATTAAATTGTAAACATATTGCATCAATACATAAGCATCATTTTACTGTTGGTTGAGGTGGAGCTACTTTTAATTACTTTATTATTAGGTACGAGTTCAGAGGTTCCCAACCTAGGGATCGGGCCCCCTTCTTAGGATCACCAGATCAATCTGAGGGGTCATGAGATGATTAATAAGGAGAGGAAAGAAGAAAAAAACAAATGTTCTGCAACACAAATCAGTTTTAAATTGTTGGACGGTTCTCTTCTTTTTTTGCTTTTATTGTGAACTACTGAATACTTTGCCCTGGTTGGGCCTGGAACGGTTATTCAAGTGAGAACATTAGAGGGAGAATGTCTCTTTGGTGCAACTGCTAACAACTCATAGACATCCGACACCTGAAAACTGGTTTAATCTGTAACTTTGCATTGTTTTTCATAAGCTTATCATATGTTTTCATGTATCTTAACCTGTAAAGTTACCAGTAACTATTAGTGAGGCAACAAGTAGTGTGGCACATACACTTATGTCTTATATTGTCTTCCAAATCAACATAGAGGAAACACTGTATTTCTTATGAGTAATATACAATACAAATACAATGTACAAATGCATGAGATCATCTGTTAGCACAGTGTAGCCTATATAAACTGTTGCACTGTCTCCTTCAGTTGATCCAACGTCTATTTTCTGAGAGTAAAGTTGCCAGTGAAGACAACGGACTGATCGTTTTGTTTTTTTTCCCCCTCTCTTTCAGAATTCAAAATTCTTTTAAATATGTCCCAGAATATACTATGTGCGGCACAACTACCTTAAAAATAGTACTTAAGTACAGTACTTTCCACCTATGGTATTCACTGCCACAGATTTCTTTGTAAAACACAATACTAACACTGCTAAAATGTAGTGAAAGGTAATCTGGTCAGAATCTTGTCGATGGTGTCAGTAATTTTCCTTTCAGAGGTCCTTATGAACAGGCCTCCAATGCTGCCAGTGCTTTCATTCTATAAATTGGATACAATTAGTCTGAGTAATTGCTTGTGGTTGCTTGATCAAAGTGGTGACAGAGGTTTGGAGACATAAAAGGAGGTTATAGTGTGAGATGTTAACAGGATGTCCTCTATTGACTGCAGTAATTTGTTACTTTGTCGTGCGAAATGTCCTTCAGCAGAATAGACGCTTTAACATGTCTGCAGAATACCCACATCTGATATCATTACATCACATCTGACATCATCATCATTTTACTATTTAAAATATTTACTTATTATTGTGTGTTAACATGTGTCTTCTACTTTTCCTCTCATCCCTTGCTGCTGCAACAGTGTGAATTTCCCCATTGTGGGATTAATAAAGGATTTTGAATCTTGAATAGCCTCAACTAACCAGACATGCATAATACTTTATTCTGTGTAAGACTGGCTACACATTACAGTAAATGCTTTCATGGGACAACCTTATTAAGAACATTCAAAATAAAACTTTACACTGATCTGTTTGTTGTTGGTCTATATCGACGCCTTTTGATTGAGGTTCCGTCGGATGTCCCTCATTTTCGGCCGAGTGTCCCTCACCTTCCGCTTTCTTTGTGTTGGCAGTTTAAACTTCGATCGAGTCGGGAAACATCCTTCGAACTAGAACCAACAATCAAATTCGTTTTCTCTTTTTTTTTTTTTTTTAAGTAGAAATCTCATCACACACTCAACAGCCATTTTAATTCCAGAGCTCGCCTCCCTAGGTACACATGTTCCACCAAAACAAGTTCCTTCCCGAGGCTATTTTGCAGAGGCACCGTTGCTGCATCCGGCGCTTAGCACCACCCAAGACGATTGTGATTGGTTTAAAGAAATTCCAATAAACAAGAGCATGTTTTTCTCCTATCCAGGAATGTTGTGTGGACTAGCCAGACCGTCTTGCTGTAGAGATAGGTCTGGCAATGCGAGACTAGTCCGTTGTGGATTTTCCACTGAGAGGGTCTGTTGGCAGGGGCTGCGTGCCACCTTATATCTCTTCCTCCTTGCAGTCCAATATCAGGTTTGAATTCACAGTCTGGGGCTGTGTGTGGCAGACAATGCCTGATAGAGCTTCTAAATAATTCACTATCCACTATCCATGCCCATATACCTGTAAACTCTCTCGGAAGAGGGTAGTTACCATAGATACATACACAGGCTGTTTGAGCGGTACAACCATGTTAGGCTATCTCAGTGTCTGCCTTTACTGATACATGTTACGGATGAGATTTCACAAACAAGAGATGTTCTCTAGATACGTTTGTCCTGCTTTCTCTTGGTCTGTATCTATTGTGACATGTGATTTATTTTGCCCAATTTAGCTGGGGCCTGGGGCCAATTTGTGTTTGTAAGAATGTTGGTAGTAAAATCAGTTGGTGTACTATATGAATATGCACACACAGTGGGATACCTCGTTATTTAAAAAAACCTTACTGGGGCTTTTGGAAAAACAACCCAATCAAACGTGTTAAAGCTCCCATGACATGGTGCTCTTTGGATGCTTTTATATAGACCTTAGTGGTCCCCTAATACTGTATCTGAAGTCTCTTTTATATAGACCTTAGTGGTCCCCTAATACTGTATCTGAAGTCTCTTTTATATAGACCTTAGTGGTCCCCCTAATACTGTATCTGAAGTCTCTTTTATATAGGCCTTAGTGGTCCCCTAATACTGTATCTGAAGTCTCTTTTATATAGACCTTAGTGGTCCCCTAATACTGTATCTGAAGTCTCTTTTATATAGGCCTTAGTGGTCCCCTAATACTGTATCTGAAGTCTCTTTTATATAGACCTTAGTGGTCCCCTAATACTGTATCTGAAGTCTCTTTTATATAGGCCTTAGTGGTCCCCTAATACTGTATCTGAAGTCTCTTTTATATAGACCTTAGTGGTCCCCTAATACTGTATCTGAAGTATCTTTTATATAGGCCTTAGTGGTCCCCTAATACTGTATCTGAAGTCTCTTTTATATAGGCCTTAGTGGTCCCCTAATACTGTATCTGAAGTATCTTTTATATAGACCTTAGTGGTCCCCTAATACTGTATCTGAAGTCTCTTTCCTGAAATTCAGCCTGGGTGCAAAATTACAGCCACTAGAGCCAGTCCCACAATGAGCTTTCCTTAGTATGTGCCATTTCTGTGTCTGTTGCTATTAGGGGTGGTACAGTTCATGAAAAAACATCCGAACTGCTCGGTCCGCTTGTCTCGGTTCGGAGCGTGTGTGTGCCGCACGGTTCGACGCATGTGCAATGTAGCCTCGTGCCCGTCAGGTGCCCGTATGTGACCTGAGACAGTGTGTTTCCCTTTCGCACGAAAGAAGAGGTGTGGACGTTACCAACAAAACATACAGCTAAAGACCGTGCAAAACATTTCAGACCGTCCTGCCAACCTGTATACATTTTTACATCAATGTACTGTAACGTTTTTTCACTCTAAATTCGCTGAAGCGGCTGCAGTTTAGATACTGTCGGGTCTCTGCAGCGGGTGGGGCTGCTCAGTTCTCCCCGCGACTGACGCGCCCACACACACACACATACACACACACGGTGGATGCAGGAAAAAATGGAGATGAGACATATACAGGAGGACCTGACAGCTACGCTCGTTATTGTAAGTGCAATGATAAGTCCAATAAGTACTTTATCAAACCGTATGACTGTATGTCCCAGCCCAGGCCAGGATAGGAAATTAACTAACAATGTAAACTGCTTTTATGTTTAACGTATTCTGACTTACTCAAAAGACAGAGCTTTAAGAGTTCCTCTCTTTTTCTTTTAAAGGATACATTTTTGTAAGAGCTACACTGAAGTTGGCAGTTTGATAAATGCAAGTTATTTCAATTGATATTCTGTAAAATTTCAATCTTCATGTGCTAAAAAGGCACATAAGTTCCTGTAGATGGTAATATACATTCTCCTTTTTTTGCCAAATAAATGAAAAGCATGTTGAAATCATCAATGTCTTCCCTCTTGATGTATCAACATCTCAGCTAGCTTTCCTCAGAGATGGTCCCAATAATGTGCTTAAAGTCAAGTCAAATTCAGTTTGTGCATGATTACATGATATCACTATATACTTATTGAATACTGTATCCTACATTGTGGATAATTAAGCTATATATCATATGCTGAAGTATATTTCTTTCTGGAGTGTTAAAGATTAAAAGAAAAAATAACAAGAACCGTACAGAACCGAAAACCGTGACCCTAAAACCGTGATACAAACCGAACCGTGGGTTTTGTGAACCGTACCACCCCTAGTAGCTATTGAGGAGGAGAGAGGGGGTGTGACCTTGACCAACTGCCACTTTGCTTGTTTGCAAGCCATGATGCCTCTCTCTCTCTCTCTCTCTCTCATGGGTGGGCCAAATTCTCTGGGCAGGAAAAGCAGAGAAAGGGGAGGTAACCTTGCTCCTTATGACATCATAAGGAGCAGATTCCAGATCGGCCCATCTGAGCTTTCATTTTCTCAAAGGCAGAGCAGGATACCCAGGGCTCGGTTTACACCTATCACCATTTCTAGCCACTGGGGGACCATAGGCAGGCTGGGGGAACGCATGTTAATGTTAGAAAACCTCAGAAAGTGAAATTTTCATGCCATGGGACCTTTAAAACTCCGAAAACTACAGCTCTGAACAATATACCACGGCAACACTGGCTCATTTTGCTGCCGTCCGGTGAGTGTATTCAGCCAGGCTTCTGTGATAATCATCCCAATAACAATCCATGGAGTGGCGGTGGTCTGGTGGATGTCCTGCATAGGACAGATCATGCCTTCGCAGCGAAAAGTTTAGATTATTTTCCCCTCAAAACAGGTAATTGAGCACTGTAGTGGTTATGACCATATCAGTGACTATGTAACTACATGGAAACGGGATAAACAATGTCTGTGGCTTGCACAGTAATAGCGTTACTGAAGCTTAGCTGTAGCATCGCGCTGTCTCCTGGGAATTCAGTTGTAGCAGGAAAAGGTAAAGAGTAGTGTGTGAAGAGCGAAGAGCGAAGTTGTTCACAAGGGAAGAAGCTTGGAGTAACATAACTATGGAGAACATAGCAGATATACAACACGCGGAAGAGCCTTTATTCGAACCCGAGTATATAGACGAAGAACTAGCCTCACAAGAGTTGGAAAGAACGAGACAGACAGAGGGGCAACAGGCAGATGAACTTGCTGCTCCAAGCGCAAGCTAAAGCTAGCCTTCAGTAACTGGAGGACATAGCCACACCATCGCCGCTCTGTGGATTGTTATTGGGATGATTATCACAGCAGCCTGGCTGAATACACTCACCAGACAGCAGCTAGCAGCTAACGGCTATCTGGCTGTACACACTCACCGGAGGGTCCTGTTCATGTGGCATGTGGCATTAGTTGCGTTTTGTGTCTGTTAAGAGGCACAAAGGCACTCTAAAACTTGCCCCGACAACTGCTGTTTTAGCTCTGGGGACGCTTGTACATGTAACTGCAGCTTCTCCATGTTACCTGCACTGATTAGGGTCGGGGTTTTTTCTATCGAAAGTACGCTCGCGTAGCTGTAGCGATCAAGATTAACGTAACAATTGGCCGGAATTCTACTTTAACTAAAAGAGCAGCTCTGTGAGACTGTGCAGACTTAGATACATGCTAACATTAACAATAACATGGTGACTTTAAACATGTACTATATAGCGCGTACACCAATGAAAGGGAAAATATTGTACAGGTTGAAAAACAAAAAACAAATTGCCCTTTAACTTCTTCGTATGTGCATATGTGTTTCGATGTCTCCGATGTGCACTTGTCATTCCTAAAGCCCTCTTTGTGCATACAAACAGCGTTTAGGTGGTGTTAAGTGGCCAGTAATCCAAGTTACGAGAGAAGGGTAAAGTCAAACTTAAGCTGCTGGAGAAATAGCTATGAATAATACATATGCTGGCCTTTCTCTTTAACAGGTTATTTATTATTTACTAGGACCGATTTGGTCATAATGCTAATCAGGCCAGCTGACAGTCTTGCCTGGGCCCGGGACGAGATAATCTTAAATGTCCCCCCCCGCCACACCCAGATCTCTCCTTTTCTCTTGCTCTTCCTCTCCTGTTCCTCTCCTCTGCTCTTCCTCTCCTCTCCTGTTCACTCTGTATCACTCACTGTGTGTGCAGTAGCAAGTTCAGACCAAAGATTCCTAATGTGATGAATCCTGCAGCTACTTGCAACGCTGTTTACACCAATGAGACGAGACAAGACGGTGTATCATATTTATATTCATCGACTCTTTGTACTTAGCTGTCTAACTTTCGACTTTTGTGTTGTTTCTAAATATGAATGTGGATAACGTGAGCGATAGAGTTGCGTTTCGAGTGAGAAATCTGCGAAAACGTTTTATTTCTCCGATTTACTGCTTTGTTTTAATGCCGCCAGGCGCTCTCTCTCTCTTCAGTCACTCTCTACGTCGCCCGTCCACAATCGTTAGGTGTGCACGCGGGCGCTTGTTGAGCCTCTGTCTCTGCCTTTTCCAGCTGACAGTTTGTGAAATATAAATGAAACATTACATTATTATTTGGGGTAGCTTAGGAACATTTTGGGGTAGCTTCGGCTTTTATACAAGCTAATGGACGTTAACATTAGAGCTGGCCCGTTAGGTTATGTTACAAGGCTCGTAAACGGTGGCTGCGCTGTTTCTTACCTTGCTCTACGTTGACTTTACTAGTTCCAGCTTCACCGTCACCACCTTTTTTTAAAATAATTGTTTAGAAAATCTCTAAAGGCCTCTATTTTATTCTTCTCTTCTTCTCCTCTTTTCTTTCCTTTTCTGAGCACCGGACTTGTGCTGACCGGACATTTTAAGCGTACTGAACTTCAAATGACAACATCAAATTGAAAAGAAATCATTTTTGTGTTGGGGGTGGGGGGTTCTTGACCACTATTTCAAGGACAATTAGGAAGAAAACAAATAAAAGCTTTTATGCAACTCAAATATTACATATTTTTTCCACAAATAGGCCTATTTAAAACATTTCTTTTAAATTATTCCATAATTTAGGGCCCAGTTCTGCCCCCCCACCCTGGGCCCGGGACAACAGACCCGTTTGTCTGTATCGGCGGGCGTGATGCTAATTATCTAACTGTGGAGGCTTCAGATGGATGATCATTCAATCAGTCACAAACACAGGCATGCATGTACACTGAGAGAGAGAGAGAGACATCCGTCAATCACCACGTGCACACACATACACAGAATTTTACATAATAATAAAAAGGAGAGCATGATTGATTTACCCCTCCCCCATAACAGCTGTATGACTTGAACACACACTGACAATAACACAGAAAGAGGGATATAACTGTGGAACTCAAAACCAAGCACAGGTATAGGTTCTACACTGAGGTCAATCTGATACACCAGTACGCTGGCTCTGAGCTGCGGTTAAAGGGAACAAGCTGTTATTTTAGGTCTGGCCCGCTCTAAATAGGGGGAAGCAGAGCCGGTGCAGCGACTGCAGCAGGCGAGGCTGATATGAATTCCCAGTATGCTCGGCAAAGAAAAGATGGGAAAGGTCAGAGCCTGCATTCATCTTTTCAGCACAGTATTTGCTCGCAGCATCACCTTTTCCTGTTTTTATTCCTCGGCTTCCCGATGGGGGATATCTCCCTGGGGTAAATAAATGGAATTCTGCCACGCGGTGCAGCTCAGCTTGACTCACGCTGAAACCATTGTCACTCATGACACGCACCCACTGACAATCCTGTTTATCCAGAGCAATTAAAATGCGGTTTAGTCAAAAGACTGTACGTGATCCAAATGAACGCTATTACAATTCAACATGATTTACACAGACCATATGAACTGCAAGCTGATGCTAGTGGGGGATTATATTAGTTTACCCTTGTAAAAACTGTTTTTAATGGGTGAGAGAGAGAGGGGGGTTAGTAATTCACCAAACAAGCCATTTATGAGGCTCTGTGTCTCATTTCCTTAGAGAGAGCTTCATCCCAGAGTCATCATTTTATCTCTGCCCAATCCTCTCCACCCCCTCACCCACTCAGGATTATGGCAACTGTGGATGGGCTGCTGAGAGGATCACTTCTCACGCACTCTTTTGCTTTATCCACAGAATCTACTGCCGCAATCAGATTCAGGAGGTTACAAAAATAATTTCCTGCACAGAAAACACCTGCCTTTACTGTGTGTGTGTGTGTGTGTGTGTGTGTGTGTGTGTAAATATCTTGCGGCAGAGCTGAAGAGCTCAAGTTGAGCTTTGGGGGGTGCTAATTTAAATGTCATGTCTTTTGTGGATTTTGGATGAGGCAATTTTCCTAATCAAAAAATTGTTATTCATTTCTAAGGTTTTCACACATTGGAGGCTAATTAGCTTGCATTTGTTTTTGTTCCACAATATTGCAAAATTGGGTAGCAATGCTCTATGGGCCCCATATAGGGTTGGGCGGTAATACGGTAATACGGTATACCGCTGGGTCTAAAAATAGCAACGGTATCAGTTTCAATACCGTCATTAAAAAAAATGCAATGCACTTATATAGGAGACAAGGATTACATATTAAATTGTGGTGACCCACAAGTAAGACTGAAAGAGACATTCACCAAGGTACTGTACCTTAAAGGGAGAGGTGTTATGATATACGAGTTCCGGGTGAACGGCTGAATTATGTCAAACGACGGTGGTGAAAATGCTGTTGCTGCGGCGGCGCCAACCGCTGCTAGCGGCGCGGCTAATGTCGGTGCTATCTATGCTGCCACCATCAAGTTACCCTTCTTTTGGCAGCACAACCCACGGCCGTGGTTTCAGCACATTGAGGCCCAGTTCCAGCTGAGAGGACTAACACAGGACGTTACAAAGTATTTCCACGTGGTATCGGCCTTAGATGCCTCAACAACAGCCAGGGCTATGGCGCTGTTAGAGGCTCCTCCGGCTAACGGCAAGTGCGACGCACTCAAAACATTCCTGTTGGAACTCTTTGAGCTGTCGGAGCTGGAGAAAGCAGACCGCCTGCTGTCCCTGAACGGCCTTGGCGACAGCAAGCCGTCCAAGTTAACGGAGAGGATGCTGGCTGTGCTGGGCGCGGCGGATCCCTCATTCCTCTTCGCCCACATTTTCCTGCGGCAGCTTCCAGCACCCGTGCGCACCGCACTGGCCTGCTCCCCCCTTTCTTCCTCCAGAGACTATCGGGCGCTGGCTGTGGAGGCAGACAGGATTTTCCTCGCCAACCGGCAGCAGTTTGTCCACGCGCTGCTGCCCCCCCCCAGCAAACGTCTGCCCCGCTTGCACTACACAAAATATAATGTATGTAATTATGTGTGGTTGTCATCACGTGACAGTGTGGAGGAGAAAGTAGTTTTTTGTAAGTTGTTGTTATGTTATTATTGTTTCAGTATTAGTGTATTCAGTTTCTGAACGGTGCCAACAAGCCAACAGTCTGGTGACGCCGTCTGAGCCTTACGTCATAATTTTTAATTAGTCATAGTAATACCGTATACCGCGGTAAAATAGGGAGGAGGTTTGACGGTATCAAAATTTGGATACCCAACCCTAGCCCCATATATTTGCTATTGCAAAGTAGCTCAAAAGTTTTTGTCTCTCTTTTTTATACATGCCTAATGTCACTGAAAATATGAACAAAACATTTTTTTCCTATATATTCTACATTAAAAGATGTATTTGAGCATTAAAACTGCAGATAGAGTTAAATAGAGGGTGTGTGTGTGTGTGTGTGTGTGTGTGTGTGTGTGTGTGTGTGTGTGTATTAGTTCTCTGGAGTCAGCACGGCAGATGGTTGTGTGTTGAGGGTGTGTTGGCCGCAGCAGCTGCTCTCACTGCGCCTCTCTCCAT